>NC_056737.1:866207698-866215235 GCF_019279795.1 Protopterus annectens | reverse complement strand
AAAAAAAAAAAAAAAAAAAAAAAAAAAAAAAAAAAAAAAATTTTTTTTATATCAACCTTTCTTTTTTTTTTTTTTTTTTTTTTTTTTTTTTTTAAAAAAGAAGAAAATCTCAGATACAAATCAAAAACTCTGCAACTCAAAACAAAAAAATGTGAAGAAGCCACACAAAGCCAAAACTGTTACTAAGGGCATTTGTTTGTTTATTGTTATATCGAACTTCTTCAGAGCTTATAATAATCATCAAAAAAGAAAAAGAGAGTTTAAATACTTTGCACTCCACTAAAAGAGTCATCAAGGTTAATGTAAGCAATGCTGTTGAGTATGGGACCAATTACAGTGAATCTCAAGTTACTAGTCCACAATAAAACCACTAGGACAGGAAAGCTGTGGCTAGGCTGGTAGCCAAACCACTTGAAAGCACATTTAACATTTAGGTTTTCATTAAGCCCTGGGGCCATTTCAGCATTTAGCAAGATTTTCCACTTTAGTTCTTTCAGTTGAAGCAGTGTTTCACAATCCCCAAAGAATTGGTTCACTTGTTCAAGAATAAAAAACTTGAATCTAGTAAATGAAACGCAAATTGCACTGTGTCTGCTTAAAGCATTGTTGTTGTCTTTTGCCCTGATGGCTGCTAAATGCTCTTTTACCCTGTCTGAAAGTTTCCTAATAGTTTTCCCCACATAGAAAGACTGACAAAACTCACAAACTGCAGCGTAGACTACAAAAGATGATTGGCAGTTAAAATGATTTTTGAATTTGGCCTTGATGTCACAGTGTTGAAAGTAATATTGCAACCCTGTGAAAATAAAAGGACAAATAACACAGTTATTACACATAAACATGCCTTTTAGTGTCAGTCAATTGAGTCTGTGATTCTTGTGTGTCAGAGTCCCTGGCAATGTTTTTTTCATTTCTTTCAAAAGATAGTTTAAGTGTTTTCATCCTCTTGTATGAAAAAAGAGGCTCATTACCTAGGGCACAATGCAGCTCTCTGTTAGATTTAATAATGTTCCAGTTTTGATCAAGAATATTTTTAATCTGCTGCATGTCCCTGCATATGGAGACCGGGAAGCTGCAGTTTCTGTCCGAGGATTTTGCTGCTGTGACGTTAGTTTTAGGAGTGAACCCAGATTTCAAAATGGGCTTGTGTTTGTTGTGCTTATGTGTTGCCACTTCTGTGAAATTGTCATAAACCAACTGTTTGGGGTAGTGTCTGTTTATGTACATGTTGGAGAGAAAACTGCATTCAGATAAAAATGTCCTCAGAAATGAGCCTAGACAGTCGAATGAACTGCCCCCTTACAACATTTTTTTTTATAAAGAAGGGGTGGTGGCTGCTGAAGTCCAGAAAGTTATTTCTGTATGCGTCCTTACGGTAGACGTTAGACTTAAGTAACCCAGTGCTAGCAACAGTTGAAATTTGTGTGTCTAGAAAGTTAATATGCGAACCACAGCCTGAGATGCCAAACTCAAGATAGGAGTTGCTGTCTGTAAGGGCTTTGATAAAAAGTTCCAATTCTGTCCTTGGCCCATCCCACACAAAAAAATGTCATCAATAAAACGACGATAAAGGTGGACTTTGTTGAAATATCTTAAGTGAATTAATGTCTCCATTTCCCAAGTACTGAGGACCAAGTTTGCAAAGGCCGCGGCCATTTTCGACCCCATCGCCACCCCCTTTATTTGCTGATAGATTAAGTCATTGAAATGGAAAAAGTTTTTTTTTAATACTGCAGTGGTTAGTGAAATGAAGGTTTCTGTTCTGACTGTACTGTAATGGGCATACTTTTTCAGAAATAATTCTACAGCTTGTATCCCTTCATGGTGAAGAATGTTGGTGTACAGGGCTACGATGTCAAATGTGACCAAGATACATTTTGTAAAGTTAAGATGTTAAGTTGTCTATCTCGCCTTCATTCTTGCTGGATGGGTTCGGAGCCGACCTCGGCTCCGACTCGGCTACTCCAAAGCTCGAGAGTTGGTTCCACTGGCTCGAGGCTGCCCCTATATCCCACAATGCTAGGCATGAATTACCCCAGATCTCGTTTGCCGCTACAGCGATCGAGGTTGTGTTTCTACCGGCTCCAGGTCAGTTTTAATTAGATTAGTCTAATAACTGTTTAAACTTCCTTTAGCTTAGTTTTTTCCCTTTTTACCTTTAGTGTAGTGGATATTTTATCCTTTCTACCCTTATTCAGCCCCTTCTTTAAGAACTAATAAGTTCTTTCCTTAGGGCCTCGACCTCCATCCCTTTACAGTGTGTGTATGTGTTTTGGTAGGGTTATACCTTTAACTCAACTTAACTTTTCAGAAGTTTTGATTTAAAGTAATTTAACTTATTTTTCTGACAGTGTAATCGTGTGTGTGTGTTTTTGTGTGTGGTTACACCGGTTCCTTGAAAATGTCCAAGGATTCAAAGGTTCAGGCTTCAAGAAGTGTGACTCGTGCTGTCAGAAAATGTCTCTGACAGACGGTCACACTTCTTGTGTGTACTGCCTGGGACCTTTACACCTGCAGGACTCTTGTGCTGTATGCCATGGCTTCAGCCCCAGAGTCCTGCAGGAAAGGAAAACAAACTCATACTAGGGTTTGCTTAAGCCTGAAAGTTCCCTATCTGTTACCTCGGGAAAACCTTCCAGGTTTAAGACCTCGACTCCAGCTTCTGAGTCGAGGCCTAAAACTTCGAAGTCTGCTACTTGCATCGGCCCGCTGGAGCGATGAGTCCTGACTGCAGCTTCTGTGGTTCCCTCGGCTCCGGCTGGAGCCGAGGTATTGAGATTCCTGGGTCCCCGATCAGACCATCGGAGCCGACATCTAGAAAGAGGTCGAGGTCACCATCCCTTGGCTCCGTTCATTCGGCTCCAGCGTCTTCCTTGCTGTCTGAATGGAGCCACAGATCTCACTCCTCCAGGTCATCGAGGCTCTCGGATCATGACCTCCAGAGGGTAGTGAGTCGACTTCTAAAGTCCGAGGCACTGGCCCAAATGCTTCAGAGCCCGACTCATCAGTCGATGCCTTTACCTATTCCCCTAAATATTCCTCCTCTGACTCCTTTGAGCTTAGAGCCGGGGCGTCTCGGAACCGAGACTGTGGTAGCGTCGGAGCCGATACATTTGTCTTGACTCGCCGTCGGCTCCGATTTCTTCTTTGAAGAATCTCGGCACCGGACTTCCCTCGTCGGCTCCAAGGGGGTGAGTGGCATCGGACCCTTGTCCGACCCCCCTCTCCCTCTCGGTGCTTCGGCGCTGGTGAGTTCAGCTCCGACATCGGCCTCGGAGCCATCTCTGTCGGTGCCGAGAGAGGTTCTCAGCTTCTCGGAGCGGGGACCTCTGGCTCTGCCTGACGGGGGTGCGTTCGAGGTCATGCAGAGTGTGTTGGAACCTTGTTCAACTCCACAGTCAGCTCCGTCCATCCCTCCCTCTTCGGTGCCTCAGGTTATGTCTACTCACTCCCTCATCCCTGACCGCAGAGAGCCAGCTCCTCAAGAATCCCCTGTGGGGATCTCATCCTCTTCCGAGGCCTCTCCTGAATTGGCAGGGGAGCCCCCTAGGAAGAGAAAGTGTAAGAGGAAGCACATAGACTCACCTGAGTCTGTCACCTCTGACACAGATTTAGAGGATTCCGAGGGTTCCCCCCGTTCCCCTTCTGAAGATGTCTCCTTTGCAGACATTCTAGAGATCCTGAAACAGAGGGGAAATTGGCCAGCCCTTAACCCTTCGGAGGATGAATCTGTGTATCTTGAGGTGTTTGGCTCTCGCCCTTCCACCTCCTGGGTGTCCCCCCCTTTGATCCCCTCATGCAGGTGGTGGCAAAGAAAGCCTGGGCGGCTCCTGGCTCAGTGGACCCTACCCCAGGAGACCTTCTAAATTTATAACAGCACCAACTGACAAACAATTTCTGACCAAAGGTGTTTCTGTGGATGCTATGGTGGTAGCTGCTGCCACCAAGAAGGAACTAGCTGATCCTTCAGTGCCTGTTCATCCCCCTAACAAAGAATCTAGGTCTATGGACAGGTATGGGAAGCGGATGTTTTCATCAGCGACCTTCGCAATGCGTTCGCTGAACTACCTATGCCATTTCACCCGTCTCCAGAGAGACTTGATCAAGGAAGCGAGTGAGATGTTGAAGGATCCTACAGCTGCAGATTTTCAGGACAAAATGAACACCCAGCTGACTACCCTGAATTCGATAGCTAACTCCTCCATGCGCCTCCTTTCATCTGCTGCTGATGGAGCGAGTAGAGCCGCAGGGACAGGTGTCGCCTTACGCCGGCATGCCTGGATGCGACTATGCAATTTTGCGGACCCCTTTAAAACGTCTTTCACTAATTCCCCGTTTGATGGATCATCTCTCTTTGGTCCTCAAGTGAAAGAAACCTTGACTAGGTGCGAGACGGATGGCAAAACTCTGTCTGCCGTCGGAGTCCGTTTTTCTACTCCTTCTAGACCTTACCCCAAAGGCCAGAAAAGTGGGAAAATGGGGTTCCACAAACAATCTCAAGGGAATTTGCCTGACGCACAGAGTCGTTTTCCCTCCAGAGGCAGAGGAGGGAACAATAATGGTAGACGTCGCCCTAGAGGCAGAGGGGGTCCGCAGAACCAGGGCAATCGAGAAATCTTTTCCGATAAGCCCTTTCAGCATCCCTGAGGTGTTGCCCGACTGTCCACCTTCGGAGGCAGTCGGGGGAAGATTGTCAATCTTGGGAACGATAGCAATCCAGACGGACAATATGTCTGTAGTGTGGTATATCAACAAACAAGGCGGAACCAGGTCCTATCCCCTATGTCGAGAAGCACTCAGACTGTGGCAATGGGCGATTTCTTCTCAGCGGTTTATGATAGCAACGCACATCCCCGGGAAGTCCAATCAAATCGCGGACAAGTTGAGCAGAGCTATCCTCATGCCTCACGAGTGGTCTCTGAAAGACTCTGTTGTAAGAGAAATTTTTCTCAAGTGGGGTCAGCCTTGCTGCGACCTTTTTGCTACTCCCCAAAACAGCAAGTGCAGAGATTTTTTCACACTATTCGTTACCAGACCAGCCCAGCAGAGGCGCTCTAGTCCAAGTTTGGCCCGGGACTTCTGTATGCATTTCCTCCTTCCCACTAATCTCTCAAGTGATACAGAAAGCTATCGCTCAGAAGGCCTCATTGATCCTCATTGCTCCTTACTGGCCTCGACAGGTTTGGTTCCCCTTTCTACATCAATTTCTGTTGGAGCAACCTTGGCATCTGGACCTAGTTCCAGATCTTTTGATCAATCAGTCGGGTCAGTTACATCGCCTCCCTCTCTGAACCTCACTGCTTGGTTCCTCCAGTTCCAACCTTAGCCAGGCTTCCTCAAATATCTCACTCTGTTCGAGATATTTTGATAGCTTCCACAAATCTTCCACTCAAAGATTTATCTGAGTAAGTGGAAGCGTTTTGCCTATTGGGCTCAAGGAAGGGACTTAGATCCTTTCACTGCTCCCATTCATATGGTTCTTGATTTTCTAGCTGAACTCTTTCATGCAGGTTCATCTCCTTCTACTCTCAAAGTTCAATTGGCAGCTGTATCTAACTTTCATGTGGGCATTTCAGAGTCTGCCATAATGTCCCACAAGCTTTGCAAAGCCTTTTTGAAAGGAGTTTTTCTACTCAGACCTCCTATAAGAAATCCTCCTCCCCCTTGGGACCTTAATTTAGTTCTCAGTTCTCTGATTCTTCCCCCTTTCGAACCTGCAGCTTCCTGTTCTTTAAAATTGCTATCATGGAAGACTCTCTTTCTGGTAGCTATTACTTCAGCTAGAAGAGTTTCAGAACTTCATGCACTCAGCTGTCGACCACTATATCTGTTGTTCCACAAAGACAGGGTATCTTTACGGACTAACCCGTCCTTTTTACCTAAGGTAGCCTCTGCTTCTAACCTTAATCAAAGCATTGACCTTCCTGTGTTTTTCCAGAATATTCTAATAGGTCTGAACAAAAACTGCATTGGCTAGATGTTCATTGTCAGTTAAGGTACTATTTGGATAGGACCAAACAATTCAGAAAAACTGACCAGCTGTTTGTATCTTATGCGGTAGGCAGAAAGGGACTTTCTGTTTCTAAGGTATCGCTATCTAGATGGCTAACATCTCTGATTTCTATTGTTTATGAAATTAGACACCAAAAGCTGCCTAACAAACCTAAAGCCCACTCCACCAGAGCTTTGGCTACTTCTATAGCCTTCCAAGACAGACTGCCTATTGACACCATTTGTGCAGCGGCTACTTGGGCTACTCCTCACACTTTCTTTTCACATTATAAGTTGGATTTAGCTTCTAGGCATAGAGCTAACTTTGGTACCACTGTTCTCAAGAGTCTGTTCCGTTAGGCCACCCGGGACAAGGTGCTAGGGACGCGGTCCCATCCAGCAAGAATGTAGGCGAGATAATGTTCCATGTTAGTTGTCTTCTTCTCGCCTTCTTTCTTGCGTCCCACCCTCCTTCCCCCTGGCCTGGACAGACCTGGAGGAGTTTGATTATGACCTCTCTTTCTACCACCTCTTTGCTATAGCTATTTGCTTTGCGGTGCATATTTCCTGGATCAGGATTTAGGTTACCTTTCCTCTTTCCCTTTGCTTATAGAGGTGGACTCCCTTTCCAGTATTTCTGGTTGTATTTTTAGCTGGGCCTAGCTCACAAACGAGATCTGAGGTAATTCATGCCTAGCATTGTGGGATATAGGGGCAGCCTCGAGCCGGTGGAACCAACTCTCGAGCTTTAGAGTGGCCGAGGTGGCGGTCGAACCCATCCAGCAAGAAAGAAGGCGAGAAGAAGACAACTAACATGGAACGTTATGGTAAGAACATAACTTCTATTTTATAGTTATGCAGTTCATTTAAAAGGTCCCACAAGTCTTTATGTAGAATTTAGTAGACGGCACTAGTGGATTGAAAACGCTGTCCAAGTACCCTGAAATAGGTTCGGTCATGGTTGGTTTATTGGAGACAATCCGTTTGAAAGGGGGTCAGTGGGGTTTTTCTGTATCTTGGGGATGCCAATTGCCTTTCCTAGACTGGGGTTTTGTACTGACAAAAAGACGTATTCTTCAAGTGTTAGTTGCTGTTCTCTTTCCAATGCTTTGAGCAGTTTGTCTAATGCTGATAAGTGTTTGTTAACTTCTGTTAAGGAAACTGTCTTGTAAAAATGTTCATCTTGCAGTAGGTTCGTTATTTTTCCAAACCTCATAGTAAGACTCTGTCCGGTTCGATTGTCAGATAGAGCATCTTCTGCGTGGAGACATGCGTGAATGGGTGTACCTTCGTTGAAGGTTGTGCATCAGGGCTGGTAACTCGGCACATAAAAATCAACTGCCAATCATTAGCGGACCGGAGTTCCGCTGTGGCGACCCCTAACCGTGAAAGCCGAAAGACCCAACAACAGACTACCTGCTCCATTAGGACCAGACCTGTCCCCTTATCTGCTTTCATGATGCGCAGATTGCTGTCACAGCTGAAATCATGCAAGGCTTGCTGCTCAGGAGTAGTATGATTGTACCATGTATGTTCTCTGGGTTCT